>NC_134832.1:155787149-155835662 GCF_004210375.1 Tachypleus tridentatus | reverse complement strand
TAAACTTAACCACATAACAAAAGTTGTCATTTAGGTAACCACCAAGTTTTTTGTTGTTTGATTCAGACTTCTGAACTGATTGTCCAGCATAATTCCATTGTTATACAAAATAGTTGGATGCAAACGTATTTCACAATACACGTTGTGAATAATTTTTATGCAGACGTGTTTCACATTACACATTTTTGATAATTTTTATAAGAATGACAACCCTTCAAGAGTTTAGAAGTTTACCCACTTAATTAAAAAAAAATAAAAGAAAAAAACTCACTCACAGCTTCAAAGGCTAAAACTAATAATCTTAAATTCTTTATCTTTTTCTTAAAATAAACTGAATGATAAACGTGTTATTGTAAAACCCTAAAGTGTCTTAAAATAAGCTGAATAATAAACGTGTTATTGTAAAACCCTAAAGTGTTTTTTTCATCATTTATGTTGTAAACAAATGAAGTTATATAACCAACACCATCCCTGTTTCTGGTAATAAAAATCAATAAAGCTCCATCTACAACACTGCACAACAAAGTTTCTGCTTCTTGAACATTGTTGGGTGTTCCTTATAGATTTTTGGCTGCTGATCACGAAAATCACATCCAAATTTGCCCATCACGTACCGTTTCATTGAAATCTCAAGTTTTGATACAATGGAAAAACGATATCAGGACAACTGGAATCCATCAATGCTTGCTGACTACTGTTGGACACTGCAACGTGATGCACCAGATATTGAATAGAAATGAAAATCAGGAGCAAAACACTTTTAATTATGTTGAACGTAATAGCGTATTACAAACATAAACAAAATTAAAAATGTTATTGCGGTAAACAGTTAACTGTCTATTTCTCAAAGTTCCTACGTGATGAAGCAAAACCAAGACTATATTTGTGCATACTCACCAGGTACCTGTCACAATCAACAAAACTTTTCAAAAAAATTGTTGTGCAGTTTTAATAATTCAAAACATCACTACCTAGGTAAGATTTAAAGAAAAACAACTGTACCTGCCCAAATCTGCAGTTTTCAGTTTGGTGAGATGTTTGTTACACATGTCATGAACTAATTGTTACACATGTCATGAACTAATTATCTTTATTGTTACACCTTATAGATAGTTATGTGAAGAAGGTGGTTAGCATTAGATTGAAGAGTTAGAAAACAAACATCAAGCTTTGATAACAAAAAAAGAATATGGTTAAACATTATGTATGCTAGCGAGTCTGATAGTTCTTGGTTAAACATTATGTATGCTAGCGAGTCTGATAGTTCTTGGTTAAACATTATGTATGCTAGCGAGTCTGATAGTTCTTGGTTAAACATTATGTATGCTAGCGAGTCTGATAGTTCTTGGTTAAACATTATGTATGCTAGCGAGTCTGATAGTTCTTGGTTAAACATTATGTATGCTAGCGAGTCTGATAGTTCTTGGTTAAACGAAATGTATGCTAGCGAGTCTGATAGTTCTTGGTTAAACGAAATGTATGCTAGCGAGTCTGATAGTTCTTGGTTAAACGAAATGTATGCTAGCGAGTCTGATAGTTCTTGGTTAAACATTATGTATGCTAGCGAGTCTGATAGTTCTTGGTTAAACATTATGTATGCTAGTGAGTCTGATAGTTCTTGGTTAAACATTATGTATGCTAGTGAGTCTGATAGTTCTTGGTTAAACATTATGTATGCTAGCAAGTCTGATAGTTCTTGGTTTCTCTGAAATTCTAAATTTTGATTATCACTTTACTGCACCATGACTACTACTTGTTTCACTGTCATCATCTTTTTTGTTATGAAAAAGTTGTTTTAAAATGTTTTAACTGATACAATATTTTGAATTTTATAAATTAATAACTACTCACTGAAATAAACCTAGACAAAACCAACAGTAAAAAATAGACAAATTATTTTAATTCTAGAAAATATATTGTTGGTGTATTGTCCAAACTATCTTACAAGGAAAAAACATCTTTGATAAGATCTACATCTTACTAATGAAATGAGACTAATACATACTACAGAGTCAGATCTTGAGAAATTGTTGAAACAAGCAAATTTATTCCTGAAATTCTACCATAACTGTTGACTTAATTAACAAAAAATTCATGAAACACATCTACTCTTCATTTCACAGCATAAGTTGCATGCAACAGCATATGTCATGTACTCAACGATAGTTTTATAAACCAGATTGGGGATGGTAAATTAATTATTAGAAACATGAGTATATAAATTACATTTTACTGTTAAAATATAACCATCCTTTAAATTAAGGTTTAAGTAGAATAAGCCACTCCAAGTCAAAGCTATAAATTAAGGATCCATCAATTAAAAGGACAGAATAAAAGCATCAGTATTTAATATCCTATATTCAACACAAGCCAGGAAACTTGTGTGAAATGTCAAACAGGACTGGAGTTAACACAGCATAAGATATACTTCTATACTTCTACTAATAGTGAATATTTATGCTTAGAAGATCTGCAACTCTAAGGCCCTTCTTACTTTGGTCAAGCTGCTCTGCATCTTAAAATCATTCTCAGATGCCCAACTTCTGTTACAATGAAGAACAAAAACATTTCATTCATACTTATACATAAAATTTACATGTATTTTAAATTACAACCCAAAGTTTGAATTCCTTTTGTTGAGAAAGATGCAACACTTTAGTAAATGAACACAGGCACAACTCACAGTTAAATGTCCTACTTATGGTGATTCATCTAAAACTTAATACCCAGTTCAACATCATGAAATAGACTGTGGAAGCGACTACTTCAACAACCAGAAAAACATACCTCTTATGATAACAAATAAGAGCCCTAGTTAAGTAAAAACACCAAATCACTAACTGGTCTTATTTTTAAAAGAAAAATTACTTTTGGTTAAAGTTCTTTAATTTAGAAAATTAATTATTGTTTTAACAAAGGTACCAAAGTTGTATTAGCCAATCAAAATGAATAAAATATGAGAACCTATGGTATCAGTTACAGCAGATAAACAAATTATCTGAGAGCTTTTCAAAAAATACACGGACTGTTTGAATTGCGCAGCTCCAGTTGGTTCCAGGGGAATCCGCTTGGTGTCGCTAGGTTCCCATAGATCAGGTGATTACGACGCCATTTCCGATTGCAGATATCTTCATTTGTGTTTTATCTACCGGTTTTAAGTGAAGTGCGATTTTTCGTTTGGCGGATTTTAGAATGAATGACCTGAAGGAACAAGCGACTTGCTGTGAAATTGTGTTAAACTTGGAAAATCTGCGACTGAAATTTTTGCTATGCTTAACACGGCTTACGGTGATGTTGCTATGAAGCGTACGACATGTTTCAAGTGGAATGAACGTTTTAACACTTCTATGAAAAGTGGGGCCTAATAGGCCCCAGAGCAACTTGAAAGGTTATTAATATTAGGCTAATAATTTTGTATTTAAATGAAATTGCCATTTAAATCCATTAATGAATGAACTAACGAGATTCCCACTGTCCCTATCTACTATCTAGCGAAACCACAGCCAGGGGAATGGGCTTGGAGAAATCAGGACTAGAAACATCTTTTCGTAGGAGTGTTAAGGATGGTCGACAGTCCATTGAAGATGATGAATGCCCTTCCACGTCAACTGACGAGCCACACGTCGACAAAATCAACACCCTGGTGCAAGCAAATTGACGTCTGACTGTCAGGGAGCTTGCTGAAGAGTGTGGGATATCAGTTGGATCTTGTTACGAGATTTTGACTGAAAAATTGAAGATGCACCACGTTGCTGCGAAATTCAGCCCTCAGAACTCGTGAGTTTTTGGCCAAACACTTGATCACTGTTTTTCCCCACCCCACCCCCCTACTCACCTGACCTTGCAATTTTTTCTTGTTCCCCAAACTCAAAAGACCCTTGAAAGGAAGAATATTTGAGACGATTCCTGAGATTAAGGCAAATGCGACGAAGGAGCTGGAGGACATTACAAAAGAAGCGTACCAGGACTGTTTCAACAAGTGGAAACACCGTTGAGATAAGTGTGTGCGTTGGGGAGGAGAGTACTTTGAAGGGGTCCCAGACCTGTAACTTCTAAATAAAGTACATTTTGTTTTATGACGTCAGTCCGCGTATTTTTTGAACAGACCTCGTACTGTGGTAAAGAAATTTATTGCATCATCTAAGATCTTCACACACTGCTTTGAAATCATCATCTGTTTGGAGGTCCTAATACACATCGGTGTAAATACGTTTTGTGGATGATGTAACACTATAAAATTATTACTGTAGTAGATTTGTAGACTGTCCAGGTATTGCATCAATTATTTTTTGGTATAAATATAAGTTCTTACTCAAAGTCAGCTTTATAAACCTATCTACTACAACATGAGTGTGATGCCACTATGGGCAGCAGATAAGAGTTAATTCCACGCATAATATATATTTACCTAGCTACATTTTAAAATCAGTTTAGGGTTACAGCAAACAAAACTATTTTTAAGCCTGACATAATTTCTTACTTAAAAGTTGACTACACAATGAGATATAAAGTATTAATACCATTTCTACAGTACTTTCTGGTTTAATATTATTAATATAGTTCACAACTGTGTTATTCAATTACTGTTTGAATACAAATATGTAGTTTTACTTCAAAGCAACTTTACTTAAAATGAATGCAAGACTTACGCTGAACCAATACAAAAGGTTAACAAATACCACTGTAAATTTAACTCATGATCATATATGATTTTATGTAGTAAGTAAAGATCGTGTAATGAGAGATAACAGTTGGTTGATTTAGTGTTTTATAGCACAAAACAGCTAGGCTAACTGTGCCAAACATCCGGTTAAAAGTTAAAAGTAAATTTAGTGAAATTCATAAAAGGAAATTAAGGTAAAACAAAACAAAGTTTAAAAAACATAAATAGCATAAAACCAATGTTTACATCTATTCTACAACATTAAGAGAAAAACTACAGTAATACAAGTTGTAAAGGACTTTCTGTAGTGTGACTGAAATAATCAAAACTCACCAGGAAGACTAACAGGTAAGTACAAAAACCACCGTAAGTCACATGAAGTTGGCCTTTCCAGTCTTGGTTTTGAGTTACTTAATGTTACGGTCAGTTTCTAATTTCAAATTCAACAAGATGAACTGTGATTTTTAAAAGGGAGCCACATTAAAAAAGTGTAAAGTATATATTAAAAATTTAAATGGCACTAAAAGTATTAATGGTCTTTAAAGAACAAAAACACTATCAAGGTGGACAGTGTCACCATCACCAATAACACTGTCTAATATTATGGACAAACCTTGGGACAGAACATGCTTAAAATGGTGCCGTCGTTGTGAATCATAACGATGACAAGAAATTAAATGTGGCTTATTGTGATCTGAGTGTTACACAAACTACACATTGGTGCATCAGTTCCAGATAAAAGAAAACGATGAGTTAAAAAACTGTGACCAATGCATAGTCTAGTTAGAACAACTTCCTCTTTCCAATCCTTATGGAAGCGAGGCGACCAAAGTCCAATACAGGGTTTATATTTGGCAAAGCTTGTTTTCACATTGCTCACTCCAAGTCGACTGCCAGCTGGCATGGTTCAGGCGCTTGAATACAGGGCCATGGTCCACATATGGAACAGGCACAGCTGTGGAAGTGCCAGAGCAGATAGACTTAGCTACAGTGTCAGTGAGCTCATTCCTGCAAATACCAACGTGGCCCAGTATCCATAAAAACTTGATAGAAGTAGATGTTAAAGAGAAATGGGCCAGTCGGTTTTTAATAATAGAGAGAACAAGGTGTGAACCAATGTAAAGCAATTCCAGGACCAGAAAAGAACTAAGCGAGTCAGTATAAATTGTGCAGTTCGAGTACTGCTTGCCTCTATGTGATCCAGGGCAAGAGAAATGGCGTACAGTTCAGCAGTGAACACAAAAGCTGTATAGGGGATTCTGCGCACAAACACCAACCACAACAAACCTTGGCAGAGCCCACACAGTCGCCATCTGTATAAACAGGAATGGAAGGATTGTTCAAAAGATGTTCAGCAAAGAGCAGACAGTATTTCCTATCAGGAGTGTCTACTTTCCTAAGATGACTTAAAGATAGGTTGCAATTGGGGACTGTAAAAAGCCATGGTGGGATGGGCTGACCAGTGGATACAGCAATGTTACCCAAGGACAGACACAATTCATCTAACTGCACCTGGATATGAAGGCCAAAAGGAGCAATGGCAGACTGTCTGGAATGACAAAGTATGGCCCATCAAGGAAGTAAAAAAGAACCCCAGGTGAAATGCTTTAGTAAGGAACAAAGTTTCAAAGCATATAGTAAAGACAGTTGCAAATGGTGGAGGTGCAAAGAAGGTTAGAGAGACTATGTATAAGCTCTGAACTGGGGCAGTGTGGAAAGCACCATTACAGAGCCAAATCCTTGATGCTAAATAGGGTTTAGCACCTTTCAGGCCGATGGTCTGGCAGAGCCACAGACCAGTGATCCATAGTCAAGTTTCGATCAAATAAGAGCAAGATATATCTTTAGCACAGAATGTTGATCAACTCCCCAAGTGGTGGAAGAGAGGACACGGAGGATGTTGAGTGCTCTTGTACATTTGACCCATAGCTGCTTGAGATGTGATGTAAAGAATAGTTTATGGTCAAAGATAAGCCCCAAGATTTTGGTCTCAAAGACCACAGGCAGCACAACTTCACCAATACAGAGTTCAGGATCAGAGCGAATACCCCATTGGCAGCAAAAGTGCACACAAATGGTTTTAGAGAGAGAGAAGGTAAAGCCGTTTGCTGTGGTCCACTTCAGTAAACAACTGAGGGCATTCTGCAGTTGCAGCTCAATATACATCATGTTTGATGACTGACATGACGTGAACGTCGTTGACATACAGCCCGTTTGCAATAGTGAGAGGGAGTTGTTCAGTGATGGCATTAATGTTTATACTGAAAAGTGTGACACTCAGAACACAGCCATGAAGAACTCCAAGTTCCTGTAGAAAAGAACGGACAAGTGTCGAATCCACATGAACTCAGAAACTCCTGTCCATTAAAAATTTTTTAATAAAAATGGGCGAATGGCCACGTAACCCAAATATATGGAAGTCTCGTAAAATGCCATACCTCCATGCTGTATCATACGTTTTCTCAATGTTACATAATATTCATACAAGATGTTGTCATTTGGAAAAGGCTTCTCTGATTGGCATTTCAAGTTGAATTAGGTGGTCCATGGTGGAGCACTATCATCAGAACCCATGCTGGGTGGGCAAGAGGAGGTTGTTTGATTCAAGGAACCAAACAAGGCGAGTATTAGCCATCCTCTCTAAAGTCTTACAGAGACAGCTCATCAAAGCAAGTGAATGGTAGTTTGAAGGAATATTGGGATCCTTCCCAGGCTTGGAAAAAGGCAGGACAATAGCCTGGTGCCAGGCATCAGAAAAAATATTCTCCTGCCAGATCCAATTAAAAACAACCAAAAGGATAGCAAGAAAAGCAGGAGACAGAGGGTGCAGCATCTCACAGTGTATATCATCAGGTCCAACCAATGTATTGCCAGACCAATGAAAGGCCAGTTTGAGTTCCACCAGTGTAAAGAGACAATTATAGTCATAGAGACAATCAGCTCGAAAGGAAAGAGGTGATTGCTCTGCCCGAGTCTTGATAGCCAAGAAGGTAGAAGAAGAGGCAGAAGTGATAGATACCCAGCATAATCTTTCACCTGGAGTATAGACGATGCTCTGGGTATCAGTTACTTCCTGGCCATCAGAGAGCAAGATTGAGAGAGGGACAGAGTGATATTGCCCACTGACCTTTCGAATGTTGTCCCAAATAACTTTGGAATTGGTGGTAGATGATATGCTGGTTGTGAACTTAATCCAAGATTCTTTCTGGCTTTAATGTCTTACCCATCGAGAATGTACACGGGTCTGCTGGAAAGCGATGTGGTTAGAGAGTGTGGGATATCTAAACAAAGTATCCCAGGCTCATTTTTGAGCCTTCTGCCATGTGGCAGGCAGGATTCCACCATGGACAAAGATATAGTGGAAAACGTGACAAGGTTTTAGGAATACATGAGCAGCTGCTTGCAACAGCCGTCTGTTGATGGCTTTCAGACAATGGCAGGATCAAGTTCTGCGAGAGCAGTGAAAGAGAGCCAGTTTGCCTAACCCAGCTTCTACCAGGGTACGCGGGTCAGTCTGTCTCAAGATTGTAGGAAAATGTTCGTGGATTAATGTCAATCCTCCATAAAAAATGGGAGAATAATGAAGGGGAGCAAATTGAGAGATCAATAGCTGTAAAGGTGCATGGAAACAAGTAGAAGAACCAGTATTGAAAAGAGAAAGGTTGTGATCAGAGAGCATATGCTCTACAGAGCAACCCCACCTATCAATACCAGCACTTCCCCAGAGGGAAGATGTACATTAAAGTCCCCTCAATGAAAAAAGGGAGAGGCAACTGTTCAACGAGAGCATCAAGGTCTGATTGATCATATGTCTCTCCAAGTGACAGATAGATTAAAACAAACAGTAATGGTATGACCCAAGGAAACACGGATGGCTATGGCTTTCAAGGGTGTGTCGAGTGGCAAAAATAGTGTGGGCACATGCTGGTCAACCAACAATCCCACCCCTCCATGCACTTGTCCATCACACAGCCTGTCATATCTGTACAGAGAAAACTTCTGAAGGGTGACTGTATCGGCAGGTTTCAGAAACGTTTTGTGTAAAGAGAGAAACAGGAGGGTGGGAAGCAGCAATCATTGTTTCTATGTAATCTAGATTAGAATGTAAACCTCGACAGTTCCAATGTATCAGGGTGGACATTTTTATTAACATGTAGGCAAAATGGGCAGAGAACCCTTCTGTTAACAATCATGTCTTTTTTCCTTACTTTCTTTATTTGAGGGAGGTTTATCGACCTTCATGGATCCTGCCCTGTGTTGATTGGGCAGGTCTTTCCTGTTGGAAGGGGATTCCAGAGACTGAGGATGTGAATGATTGATTGTTTTGCATCTTGGGGTGAGAAAGGAAGATGGATCCGAGGAAATGCCGAAACCTGAAACCAAAGGATGTGAATCTTGAGATTTGGTGGAATGTATATAAGAGTCAGAGATAAAAGTCGAAGTTGTTCATCAACTTTTTTAATCATGGAGGTCAAAAGACTTTTCATTTGTTTGGAGAACGATTCTTGTTTGTCTGAAAGTGAATGCAATATAAGAAAATGTACAACAGATGGTACAGATGGTGAGGATTGCTGCTTAGAATCTTCAAGACATGGTTGTTTACCTATAGACTGTTTTTTCACTATTTTATTGGGATGTTTAATTAGAGTATCCATAACAAAGAAAGGGAAATTTCGGTACCCACTGACCCCACCCACTATGGAGCCATACGAGGGGACACACTACAATATCAAACAAGGACCCTGCAGCAATGCCACGGTTTCATGAGCACTATACCCAAACACCAGTATCAGGTATAATGTCCACAACACCTGTTGAGAACATCCAATACTGGTACTTGGTTGACCCTAGCACGAGTGGACCAGCTGATTAACCAAAGGGGGGCACCCCAAGGCTGCCCATATACAGGAATTCAAGGCCAAAGTGGTGTGTTAGGGTTCGACCCCTCAACCATCTTTTCTTTTCCTTCCCTTCATGGGTCACCACACACAGCAAACACATGGGTGGATGTTTAGATCCCAGAGGAGGTAAAGTGAAAGAACAGAACCTCCCCTGGGAGGTCCCCTCACCACATACAGGAATCCACACCGAAGGGGAGGGATAATGGAAAGTTAATATAACAAAAAAGGTACAAGAGCATTTCACATGGTTAAGGCATTGCACTATTTATTTACTTTTGTATAAATCTTATATTACTTTAAAAACCTTGGTTTGTAACACAAAGCTAAAACTGTTTTAAAAGGCTCACAGTTCTTTATTGTTGATGTAAATGTAATATTTCTCTAATGATCAAAAGCATAGAAACACTATTAGGCTTATCAGAAAACAAAAAGTGATATATTTAAATAGCCAGACAGGAGTTCAGATGCTTTTTGAGTTCTTGATCACATTACTGCAGTCTTTCACTTTTAAATGTTGGTGTATACAATTTGTTACATTTTTGAAAAACCAGTAATTCATATTTACACAATGTTTAAACCTGAAACCAACTCACTTGTCTGTAAAAATGTTGTCTCTCTCGATTCCTCCTCACTCTCTGCAACTGTAGGTATTAATTCACTGGCTTCACTCTCTACACTAATCTGAGATTCTCTAAATAGACTAGCCCTTGAAGATACCTAATAAATTTAAAAAGTACTAAAAATTTAAAGCTTGATATATATAGTTACTTCCAATATATATATATATACAAGAAAGTTTTACAAAATAACTCCTCATGCTTCACCCAAAACTATGAACAATTCATAAATTCATATACAAATCAACCGTACATGCAACCAAGTTTTAAAGCTGTGATAAGTGAAGAAAGTGCATGCAGAGAAGCAAAAAAAACTGTTAGAAAGGAGCAAAAAATATTCCAAAATATTTACATATCACACTTTGTTTTCTAGAATGTGCAGGTTACACTCCTCTCCATCCTCTTAATATTCATAAATAAAAATTCAGTATCATAAATCACAAGATCAGAAATCTACACTTCTGTAATTTAATGAGAGCTTGTTTTTAACTGATATGTATGTCATTAAAACTACTATCCAGAATGGCTGAATCTATTTCTTGACCACATCATAACACAGAGAAGAAAATGTCATGGAAAACCTAGTATACAAAAACTGATGCTAATAACATCATTGAAAATATAGCTTGCTAAGGATAAAACAAGTTTAGATGGGTTGTCTGGTTTTCAGCATTTATTCAATTAAAAATCATATTATTTAATACTTAATATTGTTAGAAGCACAGATGTCTACCTGCTATCTGAGAATTATCATTGTCGATAGAAGCACAGATGTCTACCTGCTATCTGAGAATTATCATTGTCGTTAGAAGCACAGATGTCTACCTGCTATCTGAGAATTATCATTGTCGTTAGAAGCACAGATGTCTACCTGCTATCTGAGAATTATCATTGTCGTTAGAAGCACAGATGTCTACCTGCTATCTGAGAATTATCATTGTCGTTAGAAGCACAGATGTCTACCTGCTATCTGAGAATTATCATTGTCGTTAGAAGCACAGATGTCTACCTGCTATCTAAGAATTATCATTGTCGTTAGAAGCACAGATGTCTACCTGCTATCTGAGAATTATCATTGGTTCTGCTTTGAAAAATGTGTTTAAATAAAAACTTCAAATTTAGTTTAAATTGAAATTTTCAACCACGTGATCTTACACATGAACAAGGAGTAACAAAATCTTACACATGAACAAGGAGTAACAAAATCTTATACATGAACAAGGAGTAACAAAATCTTATACATGAACAAGGAGTAACAAAATCTTATACATGAACAAGGAGTAACAAAATCTTACACATGAACAAGGAGTAACAAAATGAATGACAAGTGTTTACAACAAATACCTACACACAGTTTGTTTGTCTATTTATACAACATTCACAAAGAAAAGCAGCTCCTCATGCTACAGCACCCTTAAATCATTTGAGAGCGAAAAAAACAGAATTTCATTTCCCATATGATCTACATCTAGTACCATACACACCTGCAGGTACTTTCTGTTCTGGTGGCTTATTCTACCACTACACCCAGACTTAACAGGGGAGCCTTGCAGAAGTTTCTTATATGCCACCTTCTTCAGCCTAAGCTGACAAGTTCAGCATGAAACAGATTCAACATAGGTGAAGTGAAGTTAGTGGAGAGAAGTTATTGCAACTAGAAGTTAGTAACAACTGAAGAAAGAACTACACTTAGTTACTGTTAAACATGTATAGCTTAGGGCTAGTTAAGTTTAAAGGTACAAACAACAGAAAAGACAGGAAAGAAAGTTCCAGGAAGACTAAATGGTTAATTCAAAATATACGATGAACTATTAGAGTGAAATACATTAGTAAATATCAAACAAGTTAAAACATAACCAGTAAGACAATATGGAAAGCAAGATGAAATGTCTTCAAAACCAAATGTAACTCTACAATTTATTTGACAACTTGTACTGCTAAGTTTATATGTTAAAGTATTAGATCTCTCCCCTCTACCAATGAAATATAAAATATGTATTCATGCTCACACCACACTAACTTGATAATACATATTTTCATTTAATCAACAGTATTTCATTTCTCCACAACATATCAAACTTACATCTAAAATATTTATAAAATTACATTAAAATATCTTTGTACGTTAACATAATGTTACACTCAGTTACTTCAATGTTAAAATATTTAATTAAAATTCTAAATTATTAATTAGCTAAGTATCACATGAATATATAGTTTGTCTTCTCTTTATCAATGGTTTTCAAATTCAATTGGATTGGAAATACCAGTTAATTACCACTGTTCGCATTTCAGAGCTTATTAAATGACTAAATTATGACCTACATATTCTTAATAAACCATGTATTTTGAAAATTGTGGATTTATGTTTATATACTATGCTGAGCCAAGAAGAACCAAGTACAAAATCAGAACCATGGAAAAATGTTCACTGGTCACTTAAAGTTAGCTCAATGAGAAATGTATAAAAAATGTAAGAATATGTAAAATGTTAAAATTTATAAAAACGTTTAGTTTACTTGTCAGTAACTGAAAATATTACAAAGTTCAATTTCATATTGAAGTAAAGATTCATGTTCTCAAAAATATGGTAGCAAGACTTGCTTCTAAATATTAAAAACTTTCTGACAACATGAAAATACAAATTTGGTTACTTAGGTAGGAATTTTGTTTTTGAATTCATTTGTTTTTAATTAAACAAAGTTATACAGCAAACTACTGTGCTATACCCATCACGAATATCAAAATCTGTTTTAGCATTAGAAGCCCTCAAAGTTACTGCCATGCTACTGAGGGGTGGTTTGTGGACAAAGATGATTTACATGCACATTTTGACAGTTCCACTTGTTTTGTATTTAAGTATTATCATTTTAATGCTATCAACCATTCAGTTTTAAATAATTCAAAATTTAATTTAACCATTATCTGCAAGCAGAATTTGTGAAAACATGAACACTTGTTTTTTTTCAATGTTATATTATATTGTAACTTTGTTAAATGAAATACAATATTAAAACAATAGACAGTTGCATCTGTTCTCTCACTTTATTTTACTATAAGACACTGTGTGATTTACAAATTCTAAAAATGACAGAAGTAGTCATCCAGTGTATGGGTATTACAATAACTTAAATACAGTAGCTATTTAACCTTTGCTGAAAGATTCATTTGTCTCATGTATCTGTAGCCTGGGATAAAACTATATTAACTTATCATTTAATACACTAAAAACAATTTACTATTACAAAAGCTTTGAACAATATCAGTTTAAAATATGTTAAATAAAAACAGGTGTATTAGCGATGTTGTAGCTTTCTAAATAAATAAATTTATCACAAAATTCTGAAACACAATTATACATCTGGACTGAAGATATTCAAGACATTTCTAAACAAATTATACAACTTAAAGATGACAACCATTTTCTTTCACTACTTAAGACTGAAGTATAATTTAAAACTTGACTTTTTCAATTGTTTTTATTTACAAAATACATTTTCTAACATTTCTTCTGTTAATGTACATAATAATGTAACATATAATGAAAAGACTGACAAAACTCTCTCTCGGTAGTTATATGTAAACCTCTAAAAAACCAATCATGCTTTAACACAGCTGACGAAGAAGAAATGGTTTGTCAGTTTTATAATCCAGAAGAGTCAAACATCCAACTACTTAAAACATCCAGTATTGTTTTATGCTTATCTTACTTGATACTCTGTTTCCCACTCAGTCAGTAAGGATTAAGTGCTAAATATGAATATAAATTACACAAAGGACAATATACTAGTAAAACAAAATGGCACAAGGCATATTTTTCTCTTTTGAAATCTAATAGCAATTTGTGTAAAGCTATATAATCCTCCCAAAGAACAATAAGCACAATTTCAAAGCAGTTTTACAATAAAAATTTACATTCCCAAGCAAACTCGCAGTTTCACTTCATTACTCTTTAGAAAACCAAATGATAACCTATGAAACAAATAAGATTAAGTACAGTGAGGCTTGTTAAAAATAACTTAAAAGCCATGTAAAACACACAAGAAATACATACATATAGTAATTTTAGATATATTTCACTTAACAGACTCACATCATTTATATCATCTGACTCTTCTGTGACTTCTTCAAACACCTCAGCCTTGTATTCACTGATGAGTTCAATCAGAGGTTTTTTGTCAAGAGCAGTAGCAATAAACGAATGCTGTGAAGAAAACAGGAGAGATAAGTAACCATCTTTATACAGACACAAGATATTCTGAAATATTTCCTTTCCTACAAGATATTCTCAGGTAACAACTCTGAGGACTGAACAGTTTTGGAATTTTATTTCAGATTTAACTTTACATGATAAAAACCCAGTTCCCAAAGTGTTCAGCTATTACTAATTGTACATTGTTTACTCAAAAAAACTGTGATTTGATAACAAAAACAGAACAATTATAACAGCAGTTAAATATTACAGTACTTAGGGCAGAGATGCCAACTATTTCAAATAACTGAGCATAATGATTGTAGACAGAGCCCTTTATCATTTGCAGCTACTAAGGCTGACCAATGTCTCTAAGCTGTTTATTATTATATTATTATTATTAAAACTATTATTTATTACTGCTATAGATTGCTCATTTATGACTGTGTTTTGTGTATTTAATAAATAAATTTAAAAAAATTATTTTGAAATTATTTTTCATATTCTGAATTCTTATTCATAACTGTCATTATCTGCATCATTTTTGTCTTCGTCTCAGTCTTTTGTTGGTGAGATGCCGATTTTGTATGTCTGGAACAATCATTTATCCTGCCATGCGCCACAGAAAAAATCGATGTGACAAACTGTACAAAACGCATGACTGTCACCGACGTTTGATGCAATGACCGGATATTTTGCACTATACTCTTTCCTAAATTTTTTATTCACAGTTTTAGTCCTTTTAGATTTGCCAGAAACAAGACAATCTGCTGAACAAGGCCTCTTTTTTCCATCTTGTGAACGATCTCATTGGTGTTTCTATGCTGCTTAGAAAACAAGAAATACTCATCTATCGGCTGATTGGCTGACAAGCACTGATGGCGTAACTATGGATTCCTCCACGCACCCAGTATGGAGAAGCACCACACTCAAAACTATTGGTAGATAGATGTCAGAGATACAAATATATTTTTATTATTTCAAACACAAACATGATTATCACAAGTAATCATTTGGGCTATGTCTTTTATTTGTCATCAAAGCTTATTTGTATCTCACTAGAAATTTTCTTTTCACCCTTTCAAGCCCTAGGGGAACAATTTATCACTTTATTGTATAGGGCTATGTAACATATAATCATTTGGGAGTTGCAACAAGTCGTAATATTTGTCTGTATGAGCATATAGTCGTAATGTATGCACCAAAATCGTAATGATTATGCTCAAATTGTAATGGTTGGCATCTCTGCTTAAAGCACAAACTAATCATGAAACATTCTGTATTCACACAATAGTAAAAACTTTCACTTCATTATTAGCTTTTAAACCACCCAAAATTACTGAAGAATCAGCTATCAACAGCTTTGTTTACCCAATACTTAGTTAAGGTAGACTCACCCAGTTACAATAACTTATTTAATACAACTATCCAATAGTCAGTAACATTTGTCTTTAAGGTACCTTCTCGAAAACTACATTTGGATTGTAAAATGAAGTACAACAGAAATAGATATTTTTATGCATTCAACACTAGAGTCAAAGATACAAGAGCAAAGAGGTAAAGGCAAATGATAAACTCTCATACATAAAAACTACACTTGGTACGGTATAAATCAAATTTTGTTTGTGACAGATATTATATAAATGTTTACTTACCTTAAGTAGGTCTTCAGCATTTGGTCTCTGTTGAGGATCTTTAACTAAGCATATTGCCAAGAAATCACTGAATTCCTTAGACCTGTTCATTAAACAACAAATTTATAAAATTGAAAATAAAACCCAAGCTCCTACTTTCCAAGATTTACATATATTTTCACAACTGTAAAATCTTCTCACAAAAACACACCAAGATAAAATAGAATAACATTGCAGAACTTATAAAATATGAAGTGACAATAATTACAAAGTGATAGCTACACAGTGGTCAAGACAACAAATCCTTAGTTTCTCCAACACTTTTACACACATAATGTGTGTACAGGAAAAACAACACATTCCACTATTTCTTGTCACATTCAATTGTATATCAGTAAGACTTAGCATGCCCTTTGACTTTCTCACAGTACAAACTTTTACACAAGATCGGTTTCAATGTGCAATAAAGCTTTACGCTTAAAACTTCAATACAGCTTTTATAATTAACATCTCAAATATGTTTTAAAAAAAAGCAAAAGCAAAAATATAATTTATAAAAATATATTCACACACAAACACAGTTGCTTTTGTACTCAACCTAAAATTTACCTTTTAATCTATGTCCACAATTCAGAAGATTATACAAACTTTATACCTTACAAAATTGTACTATAACAGTTGCTTTGCATAAATAGTTGACACACCTACCTAAACGTTAAAAGTTCTATACCTTTATGATAAAACAACAGGTGGTGACAATATGTTCCTGAATGCAGTTCTAATAATGTTTTACTATTATTAAAATTAATCAATCTTCATTATCATATAATTATCTTTTAAAGGGAAAGAGAAACATTAATGCATAGAAACAAGATGAAGTTTTCTCACAGTCTCATCATACACTGCTTACAGAATAGAAGTTCCTCTCAGCAACTATAAACTTATCTATTCTAGTTTTGGAATACAAGTTCCAATTAATACTAAAAATCAAAAATAATTAATGAAAGCTGGTATAACTCAAATTTTATAATAAAAAATATATTACCTTTTCAGTCACACAACAAAGACATTATGGTACAAAGTAAATAAAACAGTAAATTCAAAAACAAACAAATGACAACATGAATACTGAAAGAAACTTTTGTACAACCTTTAAACATCAATAACAGAGGATTCTGTGTCTTCAGTTATTTTAAACATCAATAACAGAGGATTCTGTGTCTTCAGTTATTTTAAACATCAATAACAGAGGATTCTGTGTCTTCAGTTATTTTAAACATCAATAACAGAGGATTCTGTGTCTTCAGTTATTTTAAACATCAATAACAGAGGATTCTGTGTCTTCAGTTATTTTAAACATCAATAACAGAGGATTCTGTGTCTTCAGTTATTTTAAACATCAATAACAGAGGATTCTGTGTCTTCAGTTATTTTAAACATCAATAACAGAGGATTCTGTGTCTTCAGTTATTTTAAACATCAATAACAGAGGATTCTGTGTCTTCAGTTATTTTAAACATCAATAACAGAGGATTCTGTGTCTTCAGTTATTTTAAACATCAATAACAGAGGATTCTGTGTCTTCAGTTATTTTAACCATTAATAACAGAGGATTCTGTATCTTCAGTTATTTCCTACATGTATTATTTGTAATTTTATGCCTTGATTTAAAAAGTGTTTCAAAAACATATCCAACACACAATTTGACTGGTAACAGTACTTTTAGTTGGATAACACTTTATATAACAGATGGGCTAAATAGCCAAGTCAAAGACACCTATCATACAACTGTAGCCACCCCTAACACAGAACTATTGACTGCACTGACCATCGTAGTCGTTACTCCTCCTAAGCTTTAATATCAGTTATAATACTCTTCAAGCTAATGTATGGAATGAGATAAATGACCCAAACCTTGGATCTACTGATCTAAAGTCCAACAGTAAGCCTTTTACTGATGAATGACAAATAAATTTCAGAATTTTATACATTTAAAAGGAAAACAAAATACACACATATCACAAAGACTGCTAAGCACACTGTGAATACCAATTAACCATTTTTTCATTCAATATTTTGCCAACAAAATAGTTCTTACCATAGAGATGGCCTGTCCAGTTTAGGTGGATCAGACTTCTGAATTTTCAGCAACACGCATAGGGGTAGCGTCGTGATTTGGAGGTTCCATCTGGGCCATTTCTATCAGAGTAATTCCCAAGCTCCAAATGTCTGCTTTATAGTCATATGGGTTGTCTCTCAGTGTTTCACAAAGTACTACTTCTGGTGCCATCCTGCAGAATGAATAGGTTTCAATGTTAAACTTTCAACCACAGAATTTTGAAATTGTTAAAGTTATTTCACATTATTTAATTATTATTTTAACTACCCTCAAATTCATCACAGAAACAGTTGATTTGTAAAATTTAAAAAACATCTGACAAGATCTGTCAGAGAGCTTTTCCTAGGCTGTGTCAGTGTTTCTGATGAGGCTTTGCTACTTTAGTTACACTAATGAAAACGTTATATTCTAATACATGGCTGTTTTCTTTGAAGTTTTTAAATCTCAAGTTCATCACTCAAATCAATATTTTTAAAATTCTAATGAATACTGAAAAATAAATTAACGAGGAACTAAATCCAATTCACTTTCTTTAAAATTTGATAAACTGTACCAACATTTTATCATTTTGCATAATAAAGACATAAATTAAATTACATTTTCATATGTATACATCCTGTGAAATCTTCCATTTCCCTAGAATTACATTTGATGCACATTCCAGGGTGTCACAGTTGTTTGGTAACAATGTTCTTAATGAGCCATGCAACAAAATAACAAAAGATATCATAAATATGAAAACTAATTGCACTAAATAATTTTTACTTCCTTATGTACTACACATAGATGATGGGTAAAATCACCCAATTTGTTAAGCTAATTCAACTTTACAATAAGTACCACACTATTTAATTTGATGAGGTACATAGACCCCAACAGAAGCAAACACTACAAAAAAACAAGCTGAGAATTTAAGGATTGTTGATGTACCACAAAAAAGGTCAACAAATCGTACACAATCTGACAATGTTTCACATATGTGACCATGACCTTAATCTTTAGACACTTGTTTTCTATTATATAACATTTTAAAACCAAGTTCTGCACATAACTTTATTATCTGTCCAATATTTTCTATAAATTTATTCAACATGTGTGTAGGATAGTTAACCCTAAAGGTCTAAAACAGATAATGTATCATACAAGAAATTTTACAAGAAACTGCTTAGAAGCAAAAAAAATTATTGGATTTATAACGTATATATCAGTTAGTGAAACCTTTATTAGTATCTACCATTAAGTTATGTAGCCACTAATACTGAATGAATAAGGAATATTGAAAGAATTTCAGAGTCCAGAACTTTTAAGGAGTGCACATTAACATGCAACAGTTACAAGTTTTCTGAGCATTGTATCTACCATAAGTTTGATCACTTTTAAAGAACAGTACCCATTTCCATGACCAAGTTTGAGTAAAAGAAAATGACAAAGTTCTATTTAAGCTGGAGATTTAATAAGTTACTGTTAAATGTGTTTTTATGTTGTCTTCTACCATACACAGATTTTCTGGCAACCTAAGAAAGCAACTGCTCACCAAGTCACTTTACACTGAGAAACTATGAAAAAAAAACAAAAAAAAACAGTTAACTCTAACAACACATGCTAAGTCCAAGGGACTGACCATGTAACCATTTGTACTTGTATATAGTTTTAATACCATAACTATAATGGCTTCAAATTGTAACAACTGTTTATCCTAAATAGCTTTAAACTTAAAATAGTATAGATTATTTATATACCAAATGTCTATTTGTACAATTAAGTTTTAATCAATAATGTTACAAACTTAGAGATAATATTAAATTTTCTTGTTGTATCTTAATGCTAACCATAACATCAAAATATTATAATTTTAAATAAATTAATGTACTCTAAGGTAAGTGTGCTGACATTACTGGTAGATATGTAAGATATTCAATTAAGATAACATGTCAGTTTCCGTGTTAAATAAAAAAATTAAAACAGCATTTTTGCTGTTTCTTGTCTTTTATATCAGTTGGATCACTGTTTCATGCTTTGTGAACTCTTACTGAGCATGCATTTCAACCTCTTAAAAAAGTATTACTCATGTAAAAGTCGACTCCTCAATTACGGACCAAAGAAATTCGTCACAAAGTTTGACTATTACAGGAGTATATAGATTAACTACTAAATACCATTTTATACCACAGGGGTACACAAACAAGCATTACTATTTTATATCACTGGCATAACATATTTTACAGTTTCTTTAAAATCTGGAAGGAGAGAGAGAGAAAAAATTATTATATGGTGGATCTATCTTAACTGTGGCCACCAGTGTAAATTAAGTTGGATCTATGTTAATTGGGGCCATCAGTGTAAATTAAGTTGGATCTATGTTAATTGGGGCCCATCAGTGTAAATTAAGTTGGATCTATGTTAACTGGGGCCCATCAGTGTAAATTAAGTTCAATCTAAGTTGGTTTGTTGGTTTGGTGTTTTATGGCACAAAGCAACTAGGCTATCCACACCAAACTTCTTGTAAAAAGTTAAAAAAGTAAAATTATTAAAATTCATAAAAGTAAATTAAGGTAAAATAAGAAAAAAATTAATTTTTGAATTAAAAACATAAATAACATATCCCCTGTAGAGGGGATTCTGCATGCCACCACCGAACCACAACAAACCATGGCAGAGCCCCATAGTCACCTGATTTCAAACCATCTATATAAATAGAAATGGAAGGATGGTTCAAAAGATGTTCAGCAAATAACAGACAGTAGTTCCAATTGGGAGTGTTCTTTTCTTAGATGACTTAAAGATCGGTCACATTTGAGGACTGTAATAAGCCATGGTGAGATGGGCTGACCATTGGATACAGCAATGTTATCCAAGGACAGACCCAATTCATCCAACTGCACCTGGATACGAAGGCCAAAAAAATCAATGGCAGATTCTCTGTTCTGAAAACGTATGGTCCACCAAGGAAGGAAAACACAACCCCAGGAATGAAGTTTCAAGGCATACAGTAAAGACAGTTGCAAACAGCAGAGGTGCAAAGAAGATTCATGAGACTATGAATAAGCTTTGAACTGGGAAAGTGTGAAAGACCCCAGGGCAGAGCCGAAGTCGTTGATGATGAAAGGAGTCCAGCATCTTTAAGGCCAACGTACTGGCAGAGCCACAGACCAGTGATCCATAGTCACCTGTCAATCAAATAATAGCACAATATATCTTTAACATAAAACATCGATCAGCTCCCCAAATAGTAAAAAAGAGGACACTGAGGATGTTCAGTGCTCTTGTAATTTGACCCATAGCTGCTTGATGTGTGGAAAAAAGGACAGTTTATAGTCAAAGATAAGCCTCAAGAACTTTGTCTCTGGTACCACAGGCAGCATAACTTCACCAATACAGAATTCATGATCAGGGTGAATAACCCACTGGTGGCAAAAGTGCATGCAAAAAATTTTTGAGTAAGAGAGAAGTTCAAGCCATTTGCTGTGGTCCACTTCAGTAAACAATTGAGGGAAGTCTGTATCTGCTGCTCAATATACCTCATGTTCAACGACTGATATGAGATGTGAAAGTCATTGACATAGAGCCCATTGTTCAGTGATGGCATTAATCTTTATACTGAAAAGTGTTATACTCAAAACACAACCCTTAGGAACTCCAAATTCCTGTAGAAAAGAACAGGAAAATTATCGAACCCATACGAACTTTGAATTGCCTGTCCATTAAAAATTATTAATGAAAATGGGCAAATGACAATGTAACCCACATAAATGTAGATCTCGCAAAATACCATACCTCCATGTTGCATCATAAGCCTTCGCAATGTCAAAGAATATTGATACAAGATGTTCTCATTAAATATTTCATTATATGGAAAGAAAATTATTTTGCTGTAAGGTTTATATACCTGGAGAAAACAAGTTAAAAAAATCAGTTCATTTCTTATATACTTTTGTGTTATGTCATAATAAAAGAAACTATAAAGTAAGAACTAATTTGTTTTATCTGAAGATGAACACTTAAAAAAGTACATATTCCTGCAGTGTATTCACCCTTTATTCCCTGGTATCCTTTACTAACCATGACAGAAAGTTTTAGTCTTACAATTCAAACTTTTATGAAACTACTACTTGTTTATGTTATACCAGTTACTATAACATAAAATCTTAACTAATAATCCATATTTTAAGTGTAAGTTTGAAGCTCCTAATCCTCGAAGAAAATATATTTTTAAATCTTGAATTTCCCCCCACATTTTTGTCTTCTCTATTTTTTCCAACACCTTTGATAGAGTAAGAAATTAAATGTCAATCACTCAATGCTCAGACAAACAAATTCTATAGCCTTCAATTCTGTTCAGTTGCAGAGCTATCAACAGAAAATCAGACCTCTCCTGCAACACTCACCTGTAACATCCTCTCTTTCAGGATTTGTTAATTGTTTTGCCTTACATTTATTTCAATATTACATTTAACCAATAGAAAGTCAATATTTTCATCTATCACATGATGTATTACATTACATCGCGTTTTGAACAAATAATGGTCAATTCCCCTCGGAAGTACAAGCAACATTCTAGTTAGAAACTTAACAACTAGCTTTGATAAAATTATAATGGCTCTTGTCACATGGTTAGAAAACCAGGAAAACTGTGAGACTATACAGAAATTGTCTACTTTCTTCATGTGATTAGTCTATTCTTTGGTGCATTGTTCAATTAAATAAAAAATTACTAATTGCATTGCAACTATTAGTATAAAAATTAGGCTTACCTAACCTCGACAATAAATGGGAATAAAACAGTTTAAGTATGTATTTTATTTATCATAGTAAACAAAACGAAAATGTAAAATTACAGTTCTTTGTAGATTAGATTAAGAAAAACAAATACTAAAAATGTTTCATGAGGCACAAGGTACACAAGTGAGAATCATGTGGGTAACAATAGCATGAACTGCATGTGTCTTAAGTGGTTTAAAATTTATAATGGCATTGATAAAAGTTAAGCACGGTTTAAAGTGCAATGAAAAAGGAAATAGAACAATAAAATATAAGTAGATGTACAGATGTTATGAGCGTAAAGCTACATAAGATAAACAAACATAGTTTCAGATTAGAATTTAAACCACTTTATAAAGGAAAAGTAATTTTTTTTCCATTTTAGTGGTTATGTACAAATTGACTAATTCTGATTTGTATTAAGGTAAAAAATTATGTGAAAAAAGAAAATATTTGAAATATACTTGGAAGGTTTAGGAATTAAACAAAAGAATTTTGAGATTTGTGGGATGAACAGAAGTATTATTAATTTTAACATGAAAATTACTTTCCACACAGATTATTCAAAACATATACTTAATATTAATGAACAAATCTTTTTTAGTTTATTAAAAAAGTCCACTAAAAATATTACTTTTTGTGTGTGAAGGCCTTACAATATTAACTAAAAAAATCCCAAATTTTGTGAAGATATACACACTACATTGAGAGTTAGAAGTACTAAATCTATTAAGTTTCAAATGAATAAAAACAGGTCACATGGTCAAACGTGTAAGCTGATCCTGTGTTGAGGGAGTTGATTGTTGGTCAAATGAAACAAGAAGGCATTTCAAACCATTCAGAAACCAACTGTTAAACTTGTCTCATGAAAGTACAACTAATGATGTTTTTATAAACTCAATATAACAGTACAATTTTCATACATAACATTGTAGTAAAGTTTGTTGAACTTACCAGTATGGTGTCCCAATAAAAGAGTCTCTCTTCTGTAAAGTAGACTTGTTTTTAGCAGAAACACCAAAATCAGCTGTAAGTAAAACATTATTACAAAAGGAACTGTTATAATACTATGATTAACATGAAAAAAAAACTGCATTTTAATAGAATTTTAACAAGTAAAATGTAAAATATTCTCCATTAAATATTTAATCAGTGAATTAACGTAGTTGAAAATGTATTAAACACAAGACAACCATTTACTGTAACAAAAGAAAATACCAGAAATTGATATAAATAATAAATAATGCCACATCAGCTGGACACTATTTGTTAATAACATTTTGTGTTTTGAATACATAGTTTCATGAAAAAACAAACAAAAATGCTTCTAGCATTGTATGTAGGTTGTACACAGTTAGTGGTTTCATAAAGTGAACTTTTAAGCCATATTAAATCTTCAACGTACAAAGTATCAGTAGTGAATTATTATTAGAACCTAACCAATACTTATATATTCTAAAAACAACACAAACACATTAATAATTTTGTCTTCTCTATGAAGTTTGACATGAATCAGATATTTTAGCAGACTCAAACCTTCATTATGTACCGCACTGTACATTATAAGAGTAGCTGAGAAATTAACTTGTATTGTGTTTTGGAATTAAAATGTCTTTAGATCTGTTTTCAGCTAATATACTTTGTCACATACTATATAAAGATTATCCATACAAATTTTATATGGAGTTAAAATGTTATGGGGTATTTTAGTTTGCTTGCTTACCACAAATCTTAGTATCACACTCTTAACACAGGAGTAACAATTAATGGCTATGCTACTTCTCATTTTACAACAGCTTAAAAATGCTGTGTTTATAAAACATCAAGTTTAACTTAAATTCAAGATATTCAGTTATAATTTTTGTTCTTCTGCAACAACTTAGAACAAGGTTTTTGTGTAAATAACCTAACAACAAACCACTGAATATCTCTGATACCTGTAAAACAGTTGTGTTAACCCTTTCGGGACAGGTCACAGGTCATGCCATCATCTTGTTTGTTGTCTTGCATACAAAATTTCATTGAACTATTATTTTATGAATTTATATTAATAAATCTGGAATCAAATTGTAGATTATAAGTCAAACTTTAATATTATATATGAGTTAGTTTCTTAATTTAAAAATAAATATGAAAAGAACATGCCTAAATATAGATTTGCGAGTCATATGGCATTTTGAATGCAGCACTGTTTAAAATTAGATGTTTGCAATGCCAAAATACTTAAGTTTATAGTTTCATACAGATTAGAAACTAAAATTACCAATATTAACAAGCTAGCATATAAATTAAGAACTTTGTATCTTTTTTACTTTGCTAAAACATGACTTTTGCACCAAATCAAAGTGGCCACATTCACCTCTTTCCATTTTTGGAAATAATCCCTCATGTATACTTACTTCAATATACAACACGAATAACCAATCAACAGCTTGGAATGTCCCCTTAGTAGTTTTTTTGAGCCATTTTAATCTGTGAAAATGCTATCACATTCTTTCTAACCAATATTTCAAGGAAGTATGTTGTGTCTTTAGTCTGCTCAAAATTACAAAGTTACTAAGCTTGATAAATTATAGTGTAATTCTATAGCATCAGTGTAGTTATTTTTAAAATTTTTGGTTACTCAACTGTATATACAAAAGCCAAAAAAACAATAAATGTGTGCTATCTTCCACATGTGAAATTTTAAAAGGCCTAGCAACCTATATACAGCAGCAACCAAGTTGAAAGGTCACAGCTAGGAGATAAAGTAGTAAAGCAAACAATTATTGTTTTAAACTTTAAGAAAAATAAGTTCAGTAATTTACTTCTCAAAAGTAATAACTTATAAACATGTATAATAATTTAAATGTGACTGTATGCTACACAAATACTAGTCCACAGAAACACAGTCAAGACAGAGAAGTCTAAAGGTCAGTTTTATATTATTGGATACGTAAAGAGTGCACATGCACTGGCGTCAATGCAAGTTATTTAATGTTAGCTAGGGATGACTGGAAGGTCAATATAATAAAATATATATATGTAGCATTACAAGACTCAAGCTACTGAAAACTAAACATTTGTATTTTTATGTTATATGTTGTTATTCTAGCATGAAGAAAGCATAATTTATATTTATTTCCTAATTTGAACGTGAGTGCATTCGCACTATATCATTGCCAGGCAGAACTGGATGATAGAAATAAATAAATTTCTATAAATGCAATGTTATGAGATTTAAGCTATTTAGACTAAACATTTATGTTTTCATGTTACATGTAATAATTCTAGAAGGAAAAACCATAATTTATATTTATTTCCTAATTTGATATGATGGTTATGAGGTTAGTCAAGTGACAGACTGCATGTACTATAGTATAGAATATAATGTCTTACAGAAAACAAATGTTTCAAATGTATTTAGGGGGGTTTTAGAGACTACACAAATAATATTTGACATTTCTGGAACAACGATTAGTTTTTAATCATAACATGAAATCACCTTGCACTCAGACTAGTAATGAAAAAGACTATGTCCTCAAAAAAATCTTTAGAAAAATATTTAATCTTATTTTTTGTGTACAAAAAACTTTTAATCTTTAGTAAATATTCACCAAATTTTGTGAAGATACACTTACTGTACGAAATGTTATGGTCAAATACTAAACGTGTGTAAACGTGTAGACAAATTCATGTATATTATACTGAGCCTGTATCAAAAGGGTTAAATCACTATTAAATAGCCAAGTCCAAAAAGATAATCTAAATAGCCATGCTTTCAACAGTTTCTGGAATTCTTTGTACAGCAATAACAGTAATATTACTGGTTTTAACAAACCTAATTTCACTCCACCATCAAGAGTCAATAATACATTTCCAGCTTTTAGATCTCTGTGGATTACTTTGTTATGTGTAGAAAATCCAACCCTTGCACATCTCCCGACACACATACTGAATCTGTGGTTCTGTCAAAGGTTTCTCCAAGTCCATCATGATGGTGTCGACAGCTCCTCCTTCACAAAACTCTATTAGCATCTAGAAAATAAACCAAATCACATGTGATGCCCAGAATTAATAAAGAATCTGTGTATTCAAAAAAACAATTTCACAATTGAGAAACAGATAACCTTTACCCTTAATCCAAAATGTTTCACTCCGTTTCTAACTGGTCATGATTAAGGAACAAAAAATCTTCAGTTTTTACAAAAAGGATTTTAAAAAAAGTTCTTTGCTGGAATGATAAACACCTTTCATTTCTACATACTGTTTTGTTATGACTCTAAAAAATGATGTTCCTAAACTATTCAAATCTCTATGGTTCCCCCAACACTCATGCCACAACATCTGCAGAAGGCCAGTTACACCGTTACTTGATTGGAGTTACATTTTTGTACCAACAAGGAACAGATAAGATGTGTCCATCCAGACAGAACTAGATGTTTTGGTTTGAAAAATCACAGATTAAGATGACATTAACATAGCTCTAATTAAAGTGTCTCCAAAGAAAAATGTTAACCCAAAGATAACCTTTGAAGATTGAAACATCATTCTGTACTTTATTTTTATTAAAGTTTTAATACCCACATCAGTTGTATTGTGAATACAGTTTTACTTCAAAAGGGTTTCTTGTCATCATGGAGAAGTTTGATTAATACCATGAGCCCCATTTATAACAAACAGGCTTAATTTAGATACCCCTAGTACAAGTAGAGAGGTGGCTATACTTGGCACTGTCCAGTCCCAAAGAGTTGACAGAAAATATCTGCAATGGAGTTTGATTTATGTTACCTGAACCAAAGTGAAAAAGTTATGGGAAAACTAACTGCTAGCAGCACAGAAGGAAAACAATGGCTGCCTTCACTTTGGGAAAGCATGGTTTTTTGGGAAGGGTTAACAAAATATCACAAACAAGATAATTAAACCAACAGAAAGATATTACTGTAATTTATCTCAAAAACAGTATACAAAATATCTAACTCTTACTGAGAATAGTAAAAAGTGAACTTTACCCATAATTTTTCTTCATAAAAAAATGCTTCTTGCAGTGAGACAATGTTTGGGTGTTTACATTCAGTAAGGATATCAATTTCTACACTGAAATCTTCCAGATCATCTTCTCCTTTCAGCTCACAAATTTTTGCAGCAGTAAGTGCTCCATTCTCTTTATGTTTTGCCTATAGAGAAAAAGATTAAATTTGAATACACAACTTCACGTAGTTTTCGAAAGTGTTCTGTTCCATGAGTAAATGAAACCAAAATTATGAGTAACATTTTTGTTTCTTACTTTTGAAGATCTACGTCATTGTCTCTTGTAGTCTGCAGAATGAATAATTATTCTAGCGGTTCATGGTATGTGGCACACTTTACTGCTATCATGGCAATACAACCTTCAACATTGAGCATCCATTATGTGACATCATTTTAGTGTCTGACTGACTGACAGGCAACATGCTACTGTATAATGGTGGAAGTAGTTAAAAGAGATGACCCCTTTAAAATTATAAGTAACATTTACTTTGTTAATTGAATTATTCCATATAAAAGATGCAACCTTTACAAGTTATCACCCAGTCAAATACTAATGTCACATAAAATAAAAACTAACTGAATTCTTTTCTGAAAGGTAGCTCTTTTTTCTCAATAAGAGAATACTGTGGCACAAATATTAGAATCCAACTCTTGCTATGTTAACAGATAACGAGTAGTTGTATTGGATATGTAATTGTACAACAAACTAGGTAGATCAACATTTTCTAATCCAATTCTAATGTTCTACACTATTTTTGCAAAACAGTTTGTTTTCTGTCTGAAAGTGATCTATTTCATAATATTAAATTTAGAAAAACTGCAATTGACATAATATGATGAAAGCATTTTGTGCAAAACTTTTGAATAGCCTGTCACAAACACTTATGAACCTATATTTCAGATTTTCTACCATGTATTCTCTGTCCTGAGTTTTGCTCTACCTCTATTTTCTTTGCTCATTTTTTTCTGTATGAAAAGAAATTACAATGAACTCCCAACAAAAGGTTCATGAGAGTCAAAATTAATGAAGATCAACAGTAAAGCCACTATGTGATGCAATGAAACTAATTATTTCTCTTTGAATTTTATGAATTGTTTCAAGGTTGGCAGTAGCCTGGAGAATACTTTGGGCATGTCTGTGTCAACCTGCAAAGTGTGGTGAAGAGTTAGTTAGTTGGTTGTTTGGCATGTACTAGGGCAAAGCAATTAGGCTATCTGTGCTAAACAACCAGTAAAAACTATAAAATTAAATTTGTTATAAAATGTGAAAATAAATTAAGTTGAAACTAAACAATGCCCAAAATTCAGATAAAAGATTTAAAAAAAATTAAAAAACAAAACAATGGCTCTTAAAACTTAGAGTACAATCAAGCTAGATAGGGTCACCACTGCCATTGTCATGATGGCACAATGGTAAAATGTCGGCTGTCATGATTCAGTTGGTTGGTGTTTTATGGCACAAAGTAGCTTGGCTATCTCTGCCAAGCATCCAGTAAAAAGTTAAAATTAAATTTACTAAAATTCACAAAAGAAAATTAAGGTAAAACAAAACAATGTTTTAAAAATATACATATAGCATTAAAACCAATGTTCACATCAAGTCTACAGCAGTAATACAAGTTGTAAAGGACTTTCTGTAGCATAACTGTAATTATCATAACTCACCAGGATGACTAACAGGTAATTCAAACAGCAGCATTAGTCACCTGAAGTTGACCTTTCCAGTCCTGGTGTTGAGTTAATTGATGTTACAGCCATTTTCTAATTTAAAATCAAACTAGATGGACTTCAATTCTTAAAATGGAATCATGTTAAAAAAGGTATAATGTATAAATTAAAACACTTAAATAGCATTAAAAAAGATTTATGGCCTTTAAACAACTAAAAATGTTTCCAAGATAGATAGTGTCACCATCACCAATAACACTGTCTAATATCATGGATAAACCTTGGGACACACCAAGTTTAAAATGGTGCCATTATTGAGAGTCATAACAACAGCAAGGCAGTAAAATGTGGCTTATTGTGACTCGAGTGTTACACAGACAACACATTGGTGCATCAGCTCCAGATAAAAGAAAATGATGAGTTAAAAAACTGTGACCAATGAATAGTCTAGTTAGAACAACTTCCTCTTTCCAACCCTTACAGAAGCAAGACGGCCAAAGTCCAATAGAGGGATTTATTTGGAAAAGCTTGTTTTCATGTTGCTCACTCTAAGTCAACTGCAAAATGGCATGGAGCCAAGCCTTGAATACAGGACTGTAGTCCATGTATGGAACAGGCACAGCGGTAATAGTGCCAGAGCAGAGAGATTCAGCTGGAGTGTTGGCGAGCTTGTTCCCATGAATACCAATGTGGCCTGATATCCAGAAAAACTGGACAGAAGTAGATGTTAAAGAGAAATGGGCCAGTCGGTTTTGAATATTAGTGAGAACTAACGTGAAGCGATTCCAGGGCCAGTAGAGAAATGAGCAAGTCAGCATAAATAGTGCAATTTGAGTATTGCTTAGCTTCTATGTGATCCAGGGCAAGAGAAACAGCATACAGTTTAGCAGTGAACACAGAAGCTATAGAGAGGATTCTGCATGCAACCACCAAACCACAACAAACCATGGCAGAGCTCACACAGTTACCTGATTTCAAACCATCTGTATAAACAGAAATAGAAGAATGGTTCAAAGATGTTCAGCAAATAACAGACAGTATTTCCAATCAGGAGTTTTCTTTTCTTATATGACTTAAAGATCGATCACATTTGAGGACTGTAATAAGCCATGGTGAGATGGGCTGACCATTGGATACAGCAATGTTATCCAAGGACAGATCCAATTCATCCAACTGTACCTGGGTATGAATGCCAAAAAAATCAATGGCAGATTGTCTGTTCTGAAAACGTATGGTCCACCAAGGAAGGAAAACGCAACCCCTGGAATGAAGTTTTGAAACATACAGTAAAGACAGTTGCAAATGGCAGAAGTGCAAAGAAGATTCATAAAACTATGAATAAGCTTGGAACTGGAGAAGTGTGAAAGACCCCAGGGCAGAGCCAAAGTCCTTGATGATGAATGGGGCCCAACATCTTTAAGGCCAACATGCTGGCAGAGTTACAGACCAGTGATCCATCGTTGGGTTTCAATCGAATAGTAACACGATATATCTTTAGCACAGATCATCGATCAGCTCCCAAAATTGTGGAAGAGAGGACATGGAGGATGTTCAGTGCTCTTGTACATTTGACCCATAGCTGCTTAATGTGTGGTATAAAGGTCAGTTTATAGTCAAAGATAAGCCCCAAGAACTTTGTCTCAGGGACCACAGGTAACACAAAACTTCACCAATACGAAGTTCAGGATGAGAGTAAAGACCCTGTTAGTGGCAAAAATGCACGCAAATGGTTTTAAAGTGAGAGAGAAGTTAAAGCCGTTTGCTGTGGTCCACTTTAGTAAACAATTGAGGGCAGTCTGCAGCTGTCACTCAATATACCTCATGTTCAACGACTGACATGAAATATGAAAGTCATCGACATACAGCCCGTTTGCATCAATGAGAGGGAGTTGTTCAGTGATGGCATTAATCTTTATACTGAAAAGCGTGACACTCAAATCACAGCCCTTAGGGACTTCAAGTTCCTGTAGAAAAGAAAGTGTCAAACTCACACTAACTTGAAATTGCCTGTCAATTAATAAAATAAGAAAAATGTGCAAATGACAATGTAACCCATATAAATGGAGGTCCCATAAAATACCATACCTCCATGTTGCATCATAAGCCTACTCAATGTCAAAGAATATTGGCACAAGATGTTGTCATCTGAGAAAGGCTTATCTGATTTACGTTTTCAAGTTGAATCGGGTGGTCCATGGTGGAGCACAGTCATCAGAACCCATGCTGGTTGGGAAAGAGGAGGTTGTTTGATTCAAGGAACCAAACAAGACAAGCATTAACCATCCTCTCTAAGGTCTAACAAAGACAGCTCATCAAAGCAACTGGAGAGTAGTTTGAAGGAATCTTGGGATCCTTCCCAGGCTTAGACAAAGATAGGACAATAGCTTGGCACCAGGCATCAGGAAAACATTTTCCTACCAGGTCCAGTTAAATACAATTAGAATAACAAGAGAAACAGAAACAGAAGATAGATGGCGCAGCATCTCATAGTGTACATCATCAGGTCCAACCAATGTACTGTCAGATTAATGAATGGTTAGTTTGAGTTCTACCAGTATAAAGGGATGATTATAATTACAAAGACAATAAGCTCAAAAGGAAAGGGGTGATCACTCTGCCCGAGTCTTGATTGCCAAGAAGGTTGAGGAAGAAGCAGAAGTGCTAAATACCCAGCAAAAGCTTTCACCTAGATTATTGGCAATGTTCCAGGTATCAGCTACTTCCTGGCCATCAGAGAGCAAGATAGAAAAGGGGACAGAATTATTTTCCTCATTTATGTTTTGAATCTTGTCCCATATGGCTTTGGAATTGGTGGTAGAAGATATGCCAGTTGTGAACTTAATCCAAGATTCCTTCTGGCTTTGACATCCTACCCATCAAGCATGGGCACGTGCCTGATGGAAAGAGATGTGGTGCAAGAGTGTGGGATACCTACGAAAAATATCTCAGGCCCATTTTTGAGCCTTTTGTGCCATGTGGCAGGCAGGATTCCATTATGGATGAAAATATTGTGGAAAACATGTGAAGGTTTCAAAAATACATTGAGCAGCTGCTTGTATAATAAAGTCAGTTACTGCTGCCACACAGTCGTCTATTGATGGCTCACAGATGATGGCAGGATAAAGTTCTGCATAAGCAGTGAAAGAGGACCAGTTTGCTTGATCCAGTTTTCACCAGGGCATGCGGATAAGGTAGCATCAAAAATGATCAATCTCTCTTAAAATTATAGGAAAATGATCACTGTATCATGGACTATTGTCAACCCTCCATGAAAAATGGGAGAATAGTGAGAGATCAATAGCAGCAAAGAATAGATGAATAAAAATAAGTGTAAGAACCACTACTGAAAAGAAAAAGGTTGTGATTAGAGAGCATACACTCTACAGATCAACCCCCTCCTATCAATATCAGCAGTTCCCCAGAGGGGATGATGTCCATTAAAGTCCCCCAGGATTAAAAAGGGAGACAGCAACTGTTCAATGAGAGCATCAAAGTCTGATTGATCACATGTCTCTCCAAGCAACAGGTAGACAAAACAAACAGTGATGGTATGACCCAAAAAAACATGGATGACTACTGCCTCCAAGGGTATGGTAAAGTGGGAAAGACAGGGTGGGCACATGCTGATCAACCAACAATGCCACTCATCCATCACACAGCCTGTCATTTCCGTACAAAGAAAACTGATGAAAGGTGAATGTATTAGCAGGTTTCAGAAATGTTTGCTGTAAGGAAAGACATACAGGATAATAGGAAGCAATCAGCATTTTGATGTTACCCAGATTAGAACGTAAACCTCGACAGTTCCATTGTATCAAGGTGACCAATTTTATTTATGTGTAGGCAAATTGGGTGGAGAACCCTTCTCTTTATGACCATGTCTTTTTCCTTTCTGTCCTTATTCGAGGGAGGTCTACTGACATCCATGGATCCTGCCCTGGGTCAATTTGGCAGGTCTTTGTTGTTCAAAGAGAATTCCAATGATTGAGAATGTGAATGAATGTTTGTGTTGCATCTTGAAGTGGAAGAAGATGTACCTGAGAAAATGCCTGTACCCAGAACCAAAGAAAGTGGATCATAGGATTTGCTGGAATGTATGTTAGGAACAGAGATGGGTGTTGAAATTGTTTCATCAACTTTCTTAACCATGGAGGTCAAAAGACTTTTAATTTGGTTTGAAAATAATTCTTTTGGAGGCACACAGATTTGTCTGCACTCCCACTGTAGTAGTGGAACAAAACACAGCAGCATACTTTTGAGATGAAGTGGTGGACAGCAACTTTCGAGCCTCAGGGTATGTAATATTATGAATCATTTTGAAATGCTGCACCTCTTTCTCTTCCAACCATTTAGAGCAAGAACGAAAGTAGGATGGGTGAGAGCCATTGCAATTGACACAATGAGAGTCCATTGCACACTCACAGGTACCGTGGTCCTTGCCACCACAACGAGCACACATCAAGAAACCACAACACGATGTCTTTGAGTGACTGAATCGCTGACAATGGAAACATTCGAGAAGGTTTAGAATGCATGGCCATACCTTGCAATTAAGATAACCTGCTTTGATAGTGGCAGGTGGATGTAGTGATATAAATGTCAGGATGAAGATGCTAGTCAGCATCATAATTCCATCTTTGTGAGTGGAGATAAACCTCACTGCAGAAACTCCTTGGGTGGAGAAACCAGCAAGAATCTCTGACTCAGAGATGTTCTTCAAATCCCTCTCAACAATAACTCCTTGTGATGGTGTAACCTCAATAGGTATATCCCCAATCACCTTTGAATGCAAGGAGTTCATTGTGTTGAGATGTGGATGTTTCCACCAATATGTCATCAGAGCAAAGCTCTTTACTGACTTTGGAGAGTCAGCAAGTCTCTCTAGTTCCTTCTGAATGAAAGAGGGAGACATTTGCCCTAAAGTTTTGTCTAAAAAAGAATGTAGTATAAGAAAATGAGGTACAACAGGTGTTACAGATGTTGAAGATTGCTGCTCAGGATCTTCAAGACATGGCCATATACCTATGGACTGTTTTTTCACTATTTATTTAAGTTCTTATTTGGAGGAGCCATAATAAAAATAAATTATTTCAGTGCCCACTGACCCCACCCATCATGGAGCCTTATGAGGGAATGCATTACAATGCAAACAAGGACACTGAAGTAATGCCAGGGTTTTGTGAGCCCCTATACCCAAACACCAGTATCAGATATGATGTCCACATCCAACACTGGTACTAGGCTGACCCTGGCCCAAGTGGACTGGACGACTGACCAAAGGGGGACCCCACCCCATGGCTACCCGTCTTCAGAAATTCAATGCCAAAGTGGTGTGTTAGGGTTGGACCCCTCAACCACCTTTTCCTTTCTTCCCCTTTACCAATCACCACACATAACAAACATATGGGTGGATGTTTAGATCCCATAGGAGGTAAGCTGAAAAAAAGAAAACCTCCTGGAGATCCCCTCAACACATACAGGAATTCACACCTAAGGGATTATGATTTGGGTATCACAAAAGCCACACATTGGTGGATCAGTCTCACATAAAGGAAAATGATGGGTAAAAACTGACCAATGCATACCCTTGCCAGAACAACTTCCTCCTGTCATCCTTACAGAAACAAGATGGCCAAAGTACAACAGAAGGTTTGATCCGGAAAAGCTTGAAATTTCTCACTACATGTCGAATGCAAATTGGTTCAAAGCTAAGCCTTAAATAGAGGACCATAGTCCATATCTGGAACAGGTATGACCATTGAGGCACCATAGCAGATGAATTTAGCTGACGCATAAGCTAACTTCTTCCAGCAAATACCAACATGCCTAGGTATCCAGAAAAACTGGATAGAAACAGAAGATGAAGGAAAATGAGCCAGTCATTTTGAATATTGATGTGAACTGGGTGAAGACTAACTTGAAGCAATTCCAGGGTCAGTAGAGAGCTAAGAGAATCAGTGTAAATAGTACAGTCTATGTACTGCATAGCTCCTACATGACCCAGGGCAAGAGAAATGGCATAAAACAGTGAACATATAAACTGTACAGAGGTTCCTGTGAACAACCACCAAGCCACAACAAACCATGGAAAAGCCCACAAAGTCACCTGATTTTGAATTATCCATATAAATGGGACTTGAGAAATGGTTTAAAAGATGTTCAGCAAATACAAGACAATACTTCCAATTAGGAGTATCTTCCATCTTTGAATGACTCAAAGAAAGTTCACAGATGGGGATGGTTATAAGCCATGGTAGGATGAGCTGATCAGTGGCAACAGAAACACTATCCAAGGACTGATCAAATTCAGCCAGCTGCACCTGGACATAAAGGCCAAAAAGGAAGAATAGCAGATAATCTATTCCAAAAGAGCAGAGCCCATTGAAGAAGGAAGTCACAACCTCAGGTGTGATATTGTGATAAGTATCAAAGATTTAAAGCATACTACAAAGAAAGTTACATGTGATGGAGTTTAAGGTGAGGTTGTGACAGTGTACAAACTTGAAACTGGAGAAGTGTGAAAAGCCCCCATTCTGAGTTGAAGCTCCACCAAATGGTGAATTGAGTCCAGTGTCTTTAAGGCTAGGGTCCTGGTAGAACCATAGATCCATAGTCCAGTTTGAAATGAATGAGAGCACAATAAATCTTGAGCATAGAAGGTCAATTCACTTCTCAAGAAGCAGAAGAGAAGACACTGAGGATGTACTGTGCCTTGTACACTTGACACATTGCTGCTTAATGTGAGAAATGAAAGTAAGCTTAAAGTCAAAGTTAACCCCCGAAGAACTTTATCTAAGGAACCATAGGAAAAAATAACATCAACACAGGAACTTGGGATCAGAATGTATACCCCACTGGTGGCAAAAGTGCATGCAAACAGTTTTGAAGAAAGCAAAAGTAAAACTGTTTGCTGTGGTCCTCTTCAACAAACAATTAAGAGTAGCCTGAAGCTGTCACTCAATAAACCTCATGATGTTCAACAACTGACATAAAATGTGAAAATTATCAATACAGAGCCTATTTGTAAGAGTTGGAGAGAATTGTGTCATGATAGCATCAGTCTTGATATTGAAAAGTGTGACACTCAAGATATAGCCTTGAGGGAGTCACAAGTTCCTGTGGAAAAGAATGAAAAAGTATCAAACTCACACAGACTTCATATCATCTGTTTAATAAAAAGTTCAGAAAAATGGGTAAATGACCATACAACCCATAAAAGTGGATGCTCCATAATATGCCATGCTTCTATGTAGTGTTTTAAGCCTTCTCAAGGCAAAACAAAACACAGAAACAAGACATTCCCTTTTGAGAAAGGCTTTCCTGACTGCTATTATGTAAAATCAGAAGCTTGTTAACATTAAGTTATTAGTATGAACAAGCTTCTGATAAGGATGGGCACGAGAGGGAAGAATGTTTCATTTGAAGAACCAAACAAGATTAGCATTATCCATCCTCTCTAAGACTTTACAAAGACAACTAATTAAAGCAATTAGATGGTAATTGGAAAGAATATTGGGATTCTTCCCAGGCTTGGAGAAAGGAAAGATAATAACCCAGTGCTAAGAATCAGAAAAACATTTGGTTAAAAACTACCAGAAGAAAGATGACAGCATTTTAGTGAACATCATCAGGTCCGACTGACGTACTGCCAGACCAATGTAGAGCAAATTTGAATTACACCAGTGTAAAGGGATGATAATAGTTTTATAGATGACTGGCTCAAAAGGAAAGGGACAGCTGCTCTGCCAGAGACTTGATAGCCTAGAAGGTGGGGTACAAAACAGAAGTATTGGATGCATGAGGAAAGCTTTAACAAAGAGTATAGGCAATGTTTTGTAGATCAGCTACTTCATGCCCATTGGAGAAAAACAATGGAAAGAGGATGGGAGACATACCTCTCACTGACCTCCTGAATCTTATCCCATATGAGACAGTTGATTGAAGAGATGCTTGTTGTGAACTTTATCCAAGATTCCTTATGTCTTTGATGCCTGGCACAGACCTTCTGATAAATGATGTGGTTAGGAAGAAAAGGATATCGTCAAAAGGTATTCTAAACTGGATTCCATCATGGGCAAGGATACCATGGAAAACCTGTAGAGGTCTTAAGATTAGAGTGAGCCTGAACAATACAGTCAGTCACTGCTACTGCACAGTTATCTACTGAAGGCAGACAGATGACTACAGAATCATGTTCCAAGAGTGGTGGAATAGGGCCAGTTGGACCAGGCCAACTTCCATCAAGGAACAAGAGTCAGGTGGAATCAACCATGGCCAACCTTTCTGAAAACAACAGAAAATGATCACAGCTCTGCGACTCACTGTCAGTCCTCCGAGAAACAGAAGTAAAGGGAAGCAGATAGATAGATCAATGGCAGTAAGATACTGACTGGGTGCATAAAAATAAGTATAACAACCAGTACAGAAAAAAAAATATTGTTATCCAAGAGATAATACTCTATGGAATGAACCCTCATGTCAATATAAGCACTACCTCAGAGGGAATTATGCTCATTAAAGCCTCCCTGAATTAAAATGGAAGAGGGCAACTGTCCAAGAAGAACATAATGGTTAAATTGCCCATAAGTCTCTCCAGGAGATAGGTAGAGAAAATAAACAGTGATGGTACAACCCAAGAAAACATGGATTGTATTGAGTGGCACAGACAAAGTGGGCACAAGCAGTGTCGCCCATCCATGCACTCTACCCATCACACAACCTGTCATTCTCGTGGAGAGAAAACTGTCAAAAGGTGACTGTACTGACAGATTTCAGTAATGTTTCCTGTAAAAAATGACAGGATTCAATTAAAGTCTTAATGTCATCCAGATTAGAATGGAAACTTTGACACTGAAAACTGCAATAGGAAAAAGTATTTTTATCCTTACTATAAATATCATGTTGCATTCAGTAAAACCATTACAAATTTACAAACAAATCTTTAATGAAGTATTTACAATAAAGTTGATTTTTAGTACACCATACGTATTACTCAAGTATAATAAATGCTTACCACATTTTTTTAAGATAAACACAGTAAATTCAGTTTTAATAAATATTAATTCTCCAACAGGAGCATTGGTCCAACCTCATTCACTTAGCTTTAATGGGCCTCCCATGAAATATTATCTAGGTAAGAAATATTTTTCTTACATTTAAAAATGGTAGCTTAGGATTAATCAGCTTTTTACATGAAATCTATGAACCAGCTGATATAATACAAATAAATAAACTATTCTGCAGGCTTGATATGTTAACATAACTCTCCATCACATGCACTTGTAAACACCTTCCCCCATTTATTTTTATAGACAAAACATGTTGTGTAAGTGGTGGAGTTAGGTGAAAGGTTAGTGTACTAAACAATGAATATAAGGACCTCTCCAATTTGAAAAGGAATGTTACATTGCATGTTTTTCTAGAAAGTATTTTACAAAATGTTTAGGGAAGCCTGTTATCAAAGTTTATTAATACTGCCCATCAAAATAAGATTGTTATTAGGAAAAGATTTATTATTTCATATTGACTTAGGTGTGCATTTCCAGTGTGGTACTAGTACCACTTGGAGTTCTCATCTACTCACAGTCAACTCTTATAAAACTAATTATATCATAAAAGAAAGGTATAAGGTACTAGGCCTAATGTAAGTTCTGTTTTTAGAAAGTACAGTAAGTTTACTTTGGTTATAATATTAGTGTAAGTAAAATGTCATCTATACATGAGTGTTTTTTTTTTCTGTTTCAAACCCTGGAAATATGTAAACAACCCAATCTTAAAAAACAAAACACACTGTCTAAAGCAACTAGTAAAATATAAATATCTCAATATTATTTTGTGTTGTAAATTTGATGGTCTTTGTTTCTACAACAAACCAAATACTACCATGTAATTTAAAAGAAAAACTACAAGTAATACTTCTTACCTTATAAACTTTTCCAAAAGCACCATCTCCAAGCTCTCCAATAATTTCCCAATAATCTTCTGGATTGTCATTAAATTTGATACTGTGGTAGACTCGCCTCCTTTTTGATTCTCCACCTCCAACACTTCCTCCAATATTAAAAATCTTTTTAAAATTACTAAAGAAAGACATTATTGCTGTACCTGATCAAACTGCTTCATATAATATAATTTCTTTGATATATTAAGGGCATTGTGATAATGTTAAAGAGTTATGTTGTGAAAATCAGTCAACTGAAGTGCACTGTGTCCACCAAGTCAACTTAATAGGTTCATTTCATCATACAACTTCATATTAATTTCCAAGTTTTAATCTTCATCACACATTTCACCCACAATGCAGACTCAGCTACAGAAGTCACCAACTGATGTGGTCTTGCATACAAATTTATACGTACTTTTTTTTTCAAGTGTCAGCATCCAAAACTTAGCTATTCCTCACAGAATCTTTCTTGTCCTGTGGAATAATCAACATGGTAGTGAAGTTAGGAATGAAGCTCGGACATCTGGAAAGAAAGCAAACAAAACTTAAATTTAAGTTTTAATTAGTAACATTTCATCAACTTGTTTTAATTTCATCATAAAATAAAAACTCAAATTCATAAGAAAAATGGACACACATGAAGAACAGTAAACTATAAACAGTGCAAGCTCTTTGTAGCATTAGAAGTTAAAACTATTTATTTGGTAAAAAATAAAAACCTAACATGGTTTAGTGATCATAAAACTCGTGTCTAAATTATCATACAAATTTAGGTTAAAGAACAATTTTGGAACAGCAAAAATTTTAGTTTTAGAATTGATGTTAACATAAAAAAATGTTTGGAAACCATCAAAAGCTACTATCATGTTTTGGAGTAAACTATTTTTTGTAAAGCACCTTGATCCATTTCTGTATCAAGCAGTTAGAACTAAAGCATTCCTAACTTTAAATTACAACTTGCTACTGTTATTTCAATATACAAATATAAACACTTGAGAGCATTACGCATGTTTAATCAGAATTATGAAGATATCTTTAGATGTTCCTTGAAGTTTCAAGTTTCCTTTTGAAGTCAGTGACTAATATCAGATTTTGGAGAATAAGAACCATTAGCTAAGTCCTTTGATTAAATGATGTATGTTGCAGGTCAAACAACTAGAAACAACCATGAGTTAACTACAAATACATACATTTTAATATATATACTGCTGTAGATACAATGCCTTTCTTCAGGTGTCCCTTACAGAACAGTAAATCTGCAAGCAAAAACATTGCTAATCGAAGTCTGAGTGGCAATTTAACAAGTAAACATGTATAACATGCTCACACATGCTTTAAATAGTATTGAATTATACATACATAAACAAAAACATGCTGCAAGATGTGTGCTTATACTGACTAGAACATCCATACAGGGTCCTAAACTGAGTTAACTCAAGGATCAATAAAACTGAATGTCATGTATTATACCATTTCCTCATGTTGTGAAAAATTAAACATAGGAGAAACCAGCAGATTATTAGCAGAATGTATCCAAGAACATCTCTAAGATATAATAAATAATTATACAAATAAACAAGTGACCTAACACTTAAACTTGCACAACCATACCCTTGACCATTTTACAATACTTGTTTTGAAAAATGACCCTGTGAGCAAACATTACCATAAATTATACATTTTTATTTGTAATACAGTCATGCAACTGTTAATTTAGAAGGTTTTCATCAATGGATTTACTGTTCACTTACTTATACCTGAAGAACATTGCCGGACACATTGACAACAGCATATATATATATTAACATACATATAATTGTAGTTAACTGCTTGTTGTCTTTGGTCGATTGACCTACAACATACTTTATCTTTTCACAACCACTGTGGATAATGTCCAACACAGTTTTATACCTAGGTCCTCAGACTGTCTACTTATTTAAGCAAAATTTAATGTTGATCTTTGTTTATATATTAGTTAGTGTGTTCTACTGTAATTAAGCTTAAATATAGGAAGCATGTCATCATGCAACATTTAAAACTACCGTACTCCAGCATCAAACATGTCTTAACTGTAATTTAAAACTACTGTACTCCATATATCCAACACGTCTTAACTGTAATTTAAAACTACTGTACTCCATATATCCAACACGTCTTAACTGTAATTTAAAACTACTGTACTCCATATATCCAACATGTCTTAACTGTACACGTTTATTCACCCATTTACAATGTTCTATCTTTACATAAATGCACATTCAGATTTAGACATATTACAATATTCAGATATTTATGTTAATGAAAATACAGCAAAGTTAAAATAATTTGCTTTAAATCTGCAACTCTTAAAAATCAAAAGCTTAATTAGTATAGTCAGACAGAACATAGTTTTGTTATTTGTCATTTAGGGCATTCAACAATAAGAACAATTTTGGAAGAAACTTTTCAGGATAGAAGTAACACCGACATCAGTAAGAATTAGACACCAATAAAATATTCAGCGAACATATAAAACCACAGTGGTGGAGAAGAAAAGAAAAAAACGACACTAGTAATATTAAGCGGCTCCACTGATGCGCGACACTAGTAATATTAAAGCGGCTCCACTGATAGCGACACTAGTAATATTAAGCGGCTCCACTGATAGCGACACTAGTAATATTAAGCGGCTCCACTGATAGCGACACTAGTAATATTAAGCGGCTCCACTGATGCGCGACACTAGTAATATTCAGCGGCTCCACTGATGCGACACTAGTAATATTCAGCGGCTCCACTGATGCGCGACACTAGTAATATTCAGCGGCTCCACTGATAGCGACACTAGTAATATTAAGCGGCTCCACTGATGCGACACTAGTAATATTAAATGGCTCCACTGATAGCGACACTAGTAATATTAAGCGGCTCTACTGATACGCGACACTAGTAATATTAAACAGCTCTACTGATAACTACACTGGTAATATTAAACAGCTCTACTGATAACGACACTAGTAATATTAAACAGCTCTACTGATAACGACACTGATAAAAATGACACCAATCATAAATCTTCTTTTAAAAAAATTTATGTTAACATTTTTAGCACATTTCTCCTAAGTTGTCTGTTTCAGATGAAACAGCTTTATAGGTCTACCTTTTGTCTCTTGCAAATCAATGCCAGAACTTATCCAGATGGGCTGAATAAAAGACAATGATTCTTTAAAATACTATTTAAATATACAAAATAATTCCTTTAAGCACCAAAATCTGACGAAACGCTGGAATACAACAAACCTAAAATTTGTAACAAAAATAATGTAATCTATAGATATTTTCCACATTCCTCTTAACCTGTCCATTTTAGATTATATTTCTTACTAATGCTTTGTTAGTTTTTGATATTTAACCAGTAAATTTTAAAGTATTATGGTGTAGTAAGTTTTCAGGTTTTAAATGTGGGTACTCATACTTGTATTAAGTAATTTACTTGAACTATTACAAAGTTTTTTAGTCTTTAATTATAAAAAACAACATGGTGGCAGTCCAGACAAACTACATATTACACATATATTTATCATATTTTCCTGCATCACCCTTTTACTAAATCCCATGACAACATTAAATAGGTTGAACTTTCACTTCATTCAGTTCTGTTGTGAATATTAACTGTCGTCTACTAAAAATCCTCTGTTTCTAATGAAAAATGTAGCAGAAGTTTAATAATTTTTTAAATGTACTTGCTTCCATTGTTTCTCACATTACAATGGTAGAAAAACCCAGTACAATCAACTACCTAAACATTACATTAACCAGTATACCAGTTTTCCCTGAAGAGCAAAGATCCACCTTTTGGAAGTACTTGGGTAATAAAGTGGGTTTATTTTTGTTTTTTTATTATTTAGTGTCATGCAAGACAGTGTATTAATCAAACAATTATACTGAGTAATATCATGAAAATAACCAACTGACCAAAATTAGTGTTTTCAAATACATCAACTATCTAAGTAATTGAAATATAGCCATTATGTTCTCTCATTATTATTTTAGATGAATTCAGGTTTCATCAGCTAAAACAAGTAGTGTTGTGACACAACAATCAATTAACCAAGTAACCAATATTTCTTATTTTATTGAATAATTCATGCTCATTCTGGCCTGATGATTATGAAGGTTGCTTCACAAATCAGACTTGGGTCTAACTGATGGTGACATGCCATGGTGGAAAAATTCAATTATTATGAATTTTCCAGAAACTTTTAAAATATATAGCATTGTGCATATAGTTGTGTACTTGAGTCATGTGTTGCCAAAATATTACTGCAAAACAGCAAGAACAATAAATGCCTTATAATCTTTATATACTGTTTAGTTGATTTGACATCTTTCATTAATTTGATTTTTTTGAAGACTGTATTAAAAATGCAAAAACAGCATATGTAATGTGAAGGTGTGGAATTCATGCCTGCAAGAAGACGTGTCTGAAGTACATAAAAGTTTACTGTTATACTTTACCCCTTAAACAGTTAACTTCCTGTTCTGTTTACATCATTTCTTCTAGTATAAAGATTATATTTCTAAGGAAACAAGTTCCTAAAATTTTGAACTGTAGAAACATGGCACAAACACACTAACATTTAAAATTTAATATCTCTAAATCTTTAACCAAAACTATATACACATGTTCCTTTAATTCACAAATCCTAAGTCACATAAACAGCAACAATATTATTACATCACTATTGTCTCTAGTAGGAGCACAGCAAACCTTGACTGGCAGCACTAGGAATAACAAACAAATTACAAAATTGTCTGTTGCTGAACAGGTTACTTGAAAATTACTCATCGAAATAAGTTAAATTTTAATTGTACAATGATAATGAATTAACATATTTCTTCTACAAGGTATGCTACAGGCTATATTCACTAAAGTTGTTGATCTGACTTCACAGACACTTTTCAACATAAGTTCTCAATCCACAGTAGGCTTAATACACTAATAAGGTTAGACTAAAATGAAACTGACACACAGATCACTTTACTCAACCAATCTTCTCCAGATCAATAATTATTTGATCTTTCACACACTGAATACTTCACTAAACATTGAAAATAATAGAAGGGTACTCTACATGATGCTCTGTAACACCTAATTACTTGATGTTATATACCACAAGACACACAAGAATTAATATATACGTATGCATGTGTGTAGAACATTTATATAAAAATTTGGTATACACTGTTCAGGGAAGAAAGACAAGCTGACAATGGTATTATTTTGAGGAATGTGCAACATTTTTACTAAGATTTATGGATATCAAGCATTTTATCAAATACTAAAACAGATTTTGAAAACTCAGAAATAAAGTAAACTTTAAGTCTTCATATAACTTGTGAAGATTTTATTTGATTAATAGCTTACTTCTTATTTCACAACATGTGAAGACTGAACAGTGGTTTTATTAAATAATTCAAATATGATTAGTAATACATCTAGTTTATTCATTTCACACTGTTAAAAAAACCTAACACCTGGATAGAGAAAAGCAAAAACAGAATTGATGTTTCAGTGTTTGAAATCTTATGAATTAGACAATTTACAAAATATATTTAAGTAACCATTAAAAAATAATTTGTATCTATGTGTAATAACCTTTGCAGCTTATCTGCAAAATAGCATATTTAACATAGATATAAACATAAGATTATAAAAGCTATGCAAAGATTTAGATCAGTGAATTTTACAGTATGGGTGTGTGTGTGTGTGTGTGTGTGTGTGTGAACACTAGAACTTTCTTTTCTTCCATTGTTCATGTTAAATTAAAGCAGTCTTGAAAATCATATTTTATGTTTTTGCATCTAGTACGATGGGGGAAAGTCAAGGAAAACGTGTAATTTTTGCAGCATTTTAATCCTTGGAGAAAAATTTACAAAAAATGAACATCACTGTAAAGTATATGAATGTTAATGAATAATAATAATAATAATATAAACACATATTTTATAAATACAAAGAGTTAGTACAGTTCATGTAAATCAACTGCAGTTACTACTTCCATAGTGTATTTTAGTTAAAAGTTTTACTCTTGTAGCTGGGTATTAGAAGTAAAGATTCCAGCCTACAATCTACATGCCTTATATGTTTTTAAAAAAATGTATATTTTTTGACAGAAACAAATATGAAACAAAAAACCCCCATCAAAAACTAAGTAACATAACTGAATTTCGTGACAGTATACTACAGTGCAGTGTGACAAAAGTTAACACAATGAAAAACTAAGTAACACAGCTTTTTTTAATAGTTGATCTTTACAACTAGTGTAGCCAATGCCTGTTAACTTATGTTAACTTCAATAACTACAATTACATTTAATATATTTTGGTCTATAATAAATTCACAAATGTAAACAATCCAATCTTCTACTGAAGGTTTTTAAAAAAACTTTCAAACTTTTCTACATGAAGCTAATAAGTTTATTAAAATCTCACAAATAAATGATTTAAAAAACATTATTAGTTTTAGCCATACACCTCATTATATATCTGAACATTTTTTTTATTACAGGAAAGAAAACTTTTTTAAAAATAGCATCAAAATACTGGTATTCATAGCAAAATATATTAGTTCAGTATATGGAGATTTATTTTGAAATCTTTCAGAAAGGTTTAATGGTTAATCAATCCTTTTGATAATCTTAAAAAAAAAATTGTGACAAACAGTTTGCTTAATATTTTTCATAGCTTTTTCTTTTGGCAAAAAACAAATAAATTATGACTATTAGTAATAACAATAAAGATACTTTGTGATGAAAACATGGAAATGTTTGTCTTAAAAGAGGGATAGTTCAGAAATATGTTTAAAAGTAAAAGCTGGAAATAAGAAGCCTAATCATGTAGGAATTTTAAATAAATTAATAAATTTCACTAAGTGCAAAATTATAAGAATTCAAATATTATCCATAAGGTATGTGAATAAAACATTTGTAGTGTGCAATAAAAAATATTTTGTGAAGTAATACAGGATTTTTTTCCTGTATGTATTCCTAGAAAGTTAAATATATAATTATAATAAAATACAGGAATTATTTTACATTGGAAAAAAAACACATGAATTTGCAGAACCTACGATATGAACATTTGATTCATAGTGGGAAGAAACTATACAACTGTACGATTCATATTGGTACTTTGTTCCTACACATAAATCATAAAATTACCTACAGAGGAGGTAATTATACATTTGTGTAATGTGTAAAGAAATAATTTTAACACCTGCCATAGAAACCAGACCAGCATCTGTTAGTACAAAGTCTAGAATGATCAACAAGGGAGTCATTCCAGTGAAATAATTTTAACACCTGTCATACAAACCAGACCAGCATCTGTTAGTACCAAGTCTAGAATGATCAACAAGGGAGTCACTTCAGTGAAATAATTTTAACACCTGTCATACAAACCAGACCAGCATCTGTTAGTACCAAGTCTAGAATGATCAACAAGGGAGTCACTCCAGTGAAATAATTTTAACACCTGTCATACAAACCAGACCAGCATCTGTTAGTACCAAGTCTAGAATGATCAACAAGGGAGTCACTCCAGTGAAATAATTTTAACACCTGTCATACAAACCAGACCAGCATCTGTTAGTACCAAGTCTAGAATGATCAACAAGGGAGTCACTCCAGTGAAATAATTTTAACACCTGTCATACAAACCAGACCAGCATCTGTTAGTACCAAGTCTAGAATGATCAACAAGGGAGTCATTCCAGTGAAATAATTTTAACACCTGTCATACAAACCAGACCAGCATCTGTTAGTACCAAGTCTAGAATGATCAACAAGGGAGTCACTTCAGTGATTTAGTGTTAATTAGATTTAAATGAGTGAAACCAGGAACTTCTAAAACAAACTAACTAAACATTAATGAAAATATGGCTTGATGAAATCTATATGGATTATACTATGATGTTACTATACAGGCAACAGTAACATCCTTCATATATTTACTATTCACTGTATAAATGTCATTTTTAGTTTGAGAATCTAGAGACGACATCTTTTAATGCACAGTACATCTATTTCAACATCAACACTGCATCTTTGGGCTTTACAGTGTCATTAGTTTCAGAAAATATTCAATCTAATAATTTCTTATATAAAATTCCAATTTCCCTCTATGATACTTTCAATAATACTATTGTGTCCATTGTTTTGTTTCACTGTCAATCCAGTAATTAATTGGCAAATCTCAATTCAGCTCAAATCAATTGGGATATCTTTGAATATTAAAAAAAACAAAAGTTGAAAAATAGTTTCCTGCAATGCTAAAGTCACTTCCTTCTCTTGAAAAGAAAACTCAATTCAAAAAACTAGTGTTAGTTTGCAATGTAAAATTATTCCAAAAGTTCACAAATAGCCATTACAGCGAGTTATGTTCCTGAAAAAGAACATTTTAGAACATTCTCTCTGAGAATGTTTGAATTAAGCCCAAGTGCCTCACCAACTGAGCTAAAGAGTTAACTGTAACATTTGCTAGTAAAGTGCTTTTTATCATTTCAAACTAATACATTTTTCTTCCACCACAACCAAGGCCATTTCTTGAGCCGTACCTCAGGGTCGTGGCCAGCCCTCACACCAAACACTACTTTTCCTGTGATAATATTTTTGTAAATATTATATTAACTACAACTTCTCATATGCCAGTCAAGTACACTACCAAGATAATGGGGTAGCTACGAGCAATTACTGCAAGACCCTTTTTTAACAATTATAAAATTAAAACTATCAGAAATTATCTACACAATATTTGGTCTTTATAAACTATATCCATCTACTGATCCAGATTAACTTTCACTTTTGATTAAGACCTGGATATAATAAAATTAAACTAGTCTTTCTCATATCATAACTAATTGTTATAAAGTAGTGTTTGTATACGCACTATGTTAGACTCATAGAAAGAACAGTAGAGATTATTTTTATAAAACGTTGGAACTCTTTGCTATTAGTTATTACTCATTA